>NW_026923257.1:15000-21072 GCF_032062105.1 Saccostrea cuccullata | reverse complement strand
CACGTTTCACATCATAAGGTAGAGAAGATAATTTTTCATCTTTGAGGTTTACTGCGTATGATATATTTTTACCAGACACCATTTTCTGAATTGTATACTAGTTATCCGTCTCTAACTTTTCTATTTTTAAAAAAAAGATGTCAATTGGTTTTTTTTATGGGAAAGTACCATTTCTCAGCCCTGCACATTAAATTCAATTCATATTATTTCAAAACTGTAGGTTCTCAGAATTTTCCATGTAATGTAAATAAAATACCTTGCTTTTCATGAACACCCTTCCACACTGGGAAATAATATTTATTGCTTCAACCTTTCCTAATTGTTTAAGACAAGCTTACAGATTCCTATCCATTTGCTCCTCTCCTATCTAGGACCTTTGCACAGGTCTTTCATTTGGATAAAAATCCCTTCCACTGCATACTTTCAAAAAAAGTTTCAATGAACTGTAATGAATAGAATGAATGATAAAGTAACAATCAAAGAACAATTAAAGAACATTATAGGCACTTTACAGCTGATATTGAAAGAATGGAGGCGTACAAGGCGAGGACAATCTCTCGCTCTGAGAAAAGACATTTCTCAATTCTAAAAGTTATATTTTTTAAAAATTATATGGTTTATATCATCTTTAACACATTTAATTCTGTATTTCGTTGTTTTGATATTTTATTAATGATTTATTTTTCACTCATGTTTTTTTAAAGATATTTGAAAACAAAAAAGAAAAAGCTTCACGTATGATTCGAAGTCTCTCCATAGCGCAAGGTTTGGTCCAAGACCGACCGCTTTAACCACTACGCTACGAAGTATATACATTATCAATGTCTGTCAGTGTGATTTAAATGAACGGATTTGTTGAAGCGTACATTTTCCCAGAAATTTTTGATTTCTATATAGAATGGGTTCAGATTCCTTTTTTTTATTACGAATGAAATAGATTTCACATTTACGTTTCCATCATTTAAGCGTTAACGAAGAATGGAGACTTGACCCATTCATGTTCAAAATTCATTTTTTATAGCTCTAGTAAACCCATTTTCCACTAAATATGCTTAACTGTCAACTTTGAAATAAAGATTATCAAATAATAAGTCGTTCAGTTAAATAAAATGATAGAATGTTTTGAAGATGACATTACTGAGAACATGATTTTAGAAAAATACTACTTTTCTGTGAATTTTGAAAATTGAGAAACATTTTCTCAGAACGGGGGATATTGTCCACGCTTTATACACCCTCTTTCTTTTTAGTCTTCAGACTATATACGTTAACATTTAATATACACCACAATAGTGATTAGTTTTTTCTTATGTGCGGCGATTTTCTGCTTTTATCATTCGTACATGTACACATTCTACATGTTGTACAGAGAATCATTATTGACTTCGAAAAGAGATCCTAAAACGTTCCATTAAAATAATAAATTGCAAATTTAATGCGAATAATTGTATTTCAAATTCTAAAAATTGTAACACTTCTGGGATTATTCGAATTTCATATTTCTTACAAAGTATGAATTACTGGTACTAAAATATCACAGGGTTCATCTATTTTATTTTGAAGCAAGATGTCTAAATATTTTTTTTTCTTGCATATTCTTACTCGTCGTGTGTCAGGAAGATAACTTTCATGATCCTTCATCAACCTCGTACAAAGGGATGCATATGTATAGTTAAGATTGATAACAAAACAAAACGTTCGGAGAACATGCAATTTATTCCAAGTTCTTGATATATATGTATCGCAGTTGAATACTCATTTAAAAATCACAAAGCTGATAAAATTAGAAGACCCATGATTATACAAATTTTAAAAAAAAAAGTTTATATACAAGACAAATAAATCACAATGTTCTCATTTTTTTTAAAGGAAGCAGCATCAAATAGTTAATTCATTCATTTTGGAACCTCTATCCAACACATGCATATCATACTTGACTGAAACCAACTGTACGTATCGGAATATTTTCGGGGAATCTTTTATGTAAAAAAAAAATCGACTTTAAGAAAAACTTGTGAACATCTTATAACTATACCATAAAGACCACTGTCTTCATCCTTTCCTTATTGTATTTTTTTTACCAAAGGAATCCAGAGAAGGTTGTGATTGGTACAGAGTTGGAATAGTATCCGGTGCCAGTATTACGTTTGACCCACACTTTGTCTCCATGATTTAGCCTTAACACAACCAGGTTAACTCCTGTCTCGTAATAATCCTTATTAGCATAGTCGAATGCCATTGGTCTGACTTGGATTCTCCATTCAATACAATGTCCACCATCATGTCCTTTGTATCATAACTTTGTACACTGACGAAGAAGACGTAGTGCCCGTCCACGGGGGCCGTGAACATCCCTGTAGTGGGGTTGTAACCTCCTCCTCTATTAAATATTATTTTAGAGAAAACCAGTGTACTTCCACTCCATAAAGTGTCCTGAGACGTTATACCCGCGGTGAAGGCTACTTTTGTAGACACACCTAAAACACAGTAGTTATGTTTCTCTTTACTTTCAATTGATTCGAGTATTTATTTCATTTAATTTAGTATTACATTACTACTAAAATAAACTATAAATAGTAATTAATTTTTAACTAAATTATTGGTATTCAAGAGTGAAATCTAAATTTAAAAAGTTAGGGATAACAAACAAAAACTAATTTGAAATTCCACAAACATCAATTGTATTTGAATAATAGTACATAGTAAACTATAGAAAGGTGTCGGGTTATCAATAAAATAATGTTAATTCCAAGTTGGAATCAATTTTGCTATTTAGTGACTATACTTTTAAATGATTTTTTCGGTAAGGAGAAGTGAGAATTTATAGATAAAGCCGTAAATGATGCGGAAGCCCTACTCAAACAAAATGTACAATGTTTTAAAAAACTATCATAATCTGTTTTTAAATGCATACCACACTGCCTGTTAGTAAAATTCAATCGGAACACCTCAAGAGATGACACAGAAGACGAGAGTTTTAATTGTTCAAACTGAGTCTGTTTGAGTTCCAATTGTAGGTCTTCCAATGTGTTGTTAATATGATCTGTAAAGACAGAGTAAGGTAAAATTATTTCCCACTGTTTTCGTATTTAAAATCTGTCTTTAATTTGAATACATACCACACTGCCTGTTGGTAATATTCAATCGGAACACCTCTAAAGATGACACAGCAGACGTGAGTTTTAATTGTTCAAACTGAGTCTGTTTGAGTTCCGACTGTAGGTCTTCCATTGTGTTGTTCATATGATCTGTAAAGACAGAATAACGACGATGATTAATGCATGTGACAGCGTCGTTTATATATTCCCCTATATACTGGTGAAAACGGAGGGGACTATAGGTTTCATAAGCATCTGTCCGTCTGTCAGTCGGTCTGTCCGTCCATCTGTCAGTCTGTCTCACTTGGTTGTCTATAACACGAACGATCCATCCCAATCACAACTTAAGAAAAAACAGCTTTTTAACACCGTAAGCCAACGTTTTATGGGGAGAGTAACTTGAGAAAAAACATTAGATACCCTTAAGGCTAGCGGAGATAGTGTTATCCGCAATATTTTTCCAAACGCTTTCATATATTGAGCTGATTTTTTGGTAATTGACTCTACTTTCATGAGTTTAAGTTCAAGTTTGCATTTTGTTCCGAATCAATGATATTTGAAGGAATCAAGACATTTTCAAATTTATATGGGAAACAGGTTACGCTTATTGGTAGGGGACTAGTATTGCTATGGCAACACTCCCAGAATGCTTGTTGTTCATGATAATGAAACAAACTACGTTGATGTAATATTCCAAGGAAAAAACAGAAGTCTCTGACGCACGCCGTAAGGGTGATTTTTAAAAATGTTCCACTGAAATATCAAGCATTTGTCCAAAATGGGGTGTTGCTAAAATGCGGAACGGAAAACGGAACGGAACGGAAAACGGAATATATTATTTCGGATTAAATCACTTAAAGGTACTTGGACACAGATTTGAAGTCAATATTTTCTCTATAATATAACGACTTATATATTTAAATAGCATTTCACACAAAAATTAATTATATTTCATTTAAAAGTTATTAAAACTTGAAATTTTTTGGCGGGTTTGATTCAAATTTGACACATCCTTGCACTTTCACAAATTTTAACCTTATTCTTAATCCTTAAGAAAAGTGGCAATCTTGTTGTGTATTAATGAGAAATATTAAAACTTTTATCCAGAAAAATGATTTTATTCAGAGTAAAAATGTTAGAAAGCAAAACTCCTTCAGAAGTATCGTCATTCAGAACTAAGAGTTGCGTATAGAGTTTAGCAAATTGAGCACACTAGTGTTATGTACACAGTTTTTGTAAACAGGGCACGAGTTCTCTTATTGTTGATGTTTATAATTCTACGGGTGCGTTCAAACGTCACAGTCTGCTTACCACAACTGCACGGAGTGACAATGTATTGCGTTTTTGTTTTGCTTTCGAACATGTGTACTCTGAATTTTCTGGATTATAGTCTTAATATTTTTCATTTATACACAACAAGATTGCCACTTTTCCCTAAGGATTAAGAATAAAATTAATTTATGAAAGTGCAAGGATGTGTCAATCAAACCCGCCAAAAAATTTGAAATTTTAATATCTTTTATAAGAAATAAGTTAATTTTTGTGTGAAATGCTATTGAAATATATGTCGTAATATTATAGAGAAAATAATAACTTCAAATCTGTGTCCAAGTACCTTTAAAATAAACACATTTTATCACAAACGATATATCTTGTACATATTCAATCCCCCACTATTAAATACAATTTGAACTTGTCATGCTCAGTCTCTTATTTACGAAAATCGCTAACATTATAGCAGTCACCTAGAATCGAATTTGAAAAGGGGGGATGGGGTGAGTCGTTTACGAACTTAAAAAAGTATTTGACAAGGAAAAACACAAAAAGAAGACAATTGTTTGATTCGGTAGGGGGACTATGATAAGTTCCAAATCCAACATCTTTCATTACTGTTTTTTTACACTAACTTCCTACATTAATTACACTAACTTTCTACATTAATTACATTAACAAAAAGTGTGAGGATGTCAACTTGTACGAACATTTCCGTTGTAAAAATGTTATGAATGGGGGGGGGGGGGGGCAAACATTTGATATCTAGATGAACCATGGGAAAGAGAAATAAAATGTAAAAATAAATCAAGATTACATGAAGGGCAAACCTTATACAAAATAGAGTCGTTTTCTATATATTTAAATTCTGGAAAGACAAAGTTGGAAAACTTTCATGTGGTAGATATAATGTAGCATCTTTGCAATCTTGTTTGTTTGTGGTGCATATGTGTGGGTGTTTAGGGGGTTGTATATGATTGACCCCGTAAAAATTGAGTTTGTTTTCCTGCTCATCGGAAAGGTCTGAGAAGTTGTAATAGGTCTACCCCCTGTGTCCAAAATATACATGTGGCTGTGGGTCCCTACCCAGACCCGAAACTGTCACTCCCCAACATACAAAATATTTCACAAGCCAAAAAAGGGGGATATGTCCTTTGCCCAAACACGAAAATCCTATTTCGTTTTTTTTTGTGGGGGGGGGGTCGAATCCTTTCAGAACCATTTTTTCCCCAAACACTACCATTTAACCTTTCTTGACCTAATCTGCGACGGGCCTATTGAAAGGGGGGGGCATCGCTTGTACACTCGTTCTGAGCGCATGGTGCGTTTGATAGGTATGGTGGCATATTTCTGCTCCCTACATGCAAGGTAAATTATGTCAACATGCAAGAAAACTATGTCAACATGCAAGATAATTATGTTGACATGCAAGTTACAAATCTTTCAGGAGAATCTGATTTTAAAATGGGTAAAATCCCGTACTGACGTACGTATCTGACATCGTAGATGCAAGATGCAACATAATTATGGCAAGATAAGTGATACTTGTGTTGACATGCGAGATATATATGTAGACATGCAAGATGAAAATATAATAGTTTACAATATTATACTTTCATGTAAATTAGTTGAATCTGATTGGTCGAGAAACATTTCTTAAAAAACACTATTACCCGCTGAACAATGACGCCACGCCCTCCTG
>NW_026923257.1:0-12500 GCF_032062105.1 Saccostrea cuccullata | reverse complement strand
ACGTCAAGGGGTAAAAAAGCATCGCATGCTGGGAATCATCTTGAATTCTTATGAGTAATTAATGTACATGTCAAATGTGAGAGTCATATGTCTTCTCAATCAAAAGTTATAAGCAAATGCAACATTTTTGAAAAGTAGGTTAGGCTTCAATGTCATGGTCACAGAGTTAAAAGTCATGATTTATTTGGAAAGTTCTTATCACAGGTAATAATATACGTGCATTATAATATGAATGCCCCAACTTTTCTCTTTCAAAATGATGAATTTATAACAATTTAATTTTTTCGCTAGTAGGTCAAACTTCTAGATTACATGTAAAAAAAAAACCCATGCCATTCTCACGGGTAAATACTAGTACATAAGTTTAATATGAATGCGTTGTTTCTTCTCATTCAGTAGATATGACCGTGATGACCAAAGTTAAATTTATTGAGACAGATTGACAGTCTATCTGACATACAAATGTATATATTTCTATATGAATTGGGTAAAATTGGCCCAGTGGTTCTAGAGAAGTTAAAAATGTAAAAAGTTTTCAGACAAACAGATGGAAGACACGTCACAACAGATGTTATATGATAAGGAAACCAAAAAAACTCAAATGAGTGTTTTGAAAGGGTTACAATATGGTTACAGTATTTGAAAAGCTGTTTTTTTCTTGCAGAGATATGCATGACCAACATATTTATGTTTTATATTTTCTTTAGTAATTTGTTTGTTTGTTGTGAATACATCTCTCTCGGGAATTTTTCCCTCATATGGCTACACCACCAAATAATAATGAAGACAAGATGTGTTTGTGAAACACTGATGCCCCTGTATGGAAGCCTATGGCAAAGGTGGAAGTTTCTCAAATATATGTCAAACTCAAAGGTCAAGGTCAAATGGTTCAAATTGTTGGTATCAGAAGAAAGTCTTGTCACAAGGAATACACATGTGAAATAAGTAATCCCTAGTACTTCTGTTCAAAAGTTAATTGCCAAGGTTAAAGTTTTTTTTAAAGTGGTTCAAACTCTAGGGTCAAGGTCAAACATATTTATACCTGTTGACAGTTCACAATGAATACGCATGTTAAGCATGAAAGCCCTAGCACCTACTGATCAAACTTTAGGCCAAGTTAAAAGTTTGGTATTTTTCTTGTACAAATGTGTAAAAATCCTAGGTCAAGCGATCAAGAGGTCAAAATTAATGGTACCCAAATAAAAGGTCTTGTCACAAGAAATAAACCTATGAAATGTGGAATCCATGTGTATAGCCCATCCCACTTAAAACTTATGGGCAATGTTCAAGTTTCTGCAGACGAATAGACAGACATATAATATAAACACAAGAAACAAAATATGTATAATTAGTCAAATGGGAAAAAATCTACTATTTAATTGGAATCACAAAATAGATTGTTATTTCAGGGACAGGGAGTGGCTAGGGAGATTGGATCCCCCCCTGGAATTTGCTTTGTTATTTAAACAAGACTAAATATATACTGAAGCAAATAAAAAAATGACTTTGGACATCCTCCCCCTAACTTAGACCCCACTATCATTGTTTTTATTTTGTTTATTTGTTTTCAGTTTTTTTCTTCTGCTTGTCAGGAAATTCTGGACTGGATTTTTTTTTGACTGAGATGTGACCCCCCCCCTCCCAACTCCCGAAAAAAAAGTTCTGGATCTGCACCTGTAACTGAATGTCACATCGACAAGAGATAACTTCACAATATGAAATTCGTCTAGTGTGGTATGCGATGATCTTTGACCCTTTTTGAACTTTAACCTAATCGTTTGGGTTTATTTTACCCCACTATACTTAAACTTGTGCTTACCGACTGTCATGGGTCATGTCAACTTCATGAAATATAATCCAATTATAACACAAAATGAATTAATCCAGTGCACACCAGACTGCAGCATGTGCTGTTGCTGTCCCATTCGGCAAACCTTCGTCGATTCCGTCACCTTATCAGATGAAGTGGGAATCGGCCGAGGTGTGCCGAATGGTGTTTAATCTTAAAATATGATAATATGTGACGCAACCCAATGCAATTCTCATTCAGCTGATTTGTCAGTTAAAGTCACATTGGTGCCTCATTTGCTAATCTGACGCCAAAAAATATAGTCCCGGTTCCCATGCAAAATATTTGTCCAAAAAGAAATTTAAATTCATGACAGCAGAAAATTGTATCATAGAGAATACTTATAATTTAAACGTGAATGAATTCAAGAGAGATTTATTGAAGTACATTTCTACAGAATGATATTATAGGGTTGTGAAAACTAAAACGCAACATAACTTTTCTGTTTACCATGTCTCCACGTGGTAGTCACTTCCTAGCCACATTTCCGTGAATAATTTACCCTATCTCCCTGAAGTCTTGCTTACCTTCGCCAGAGCCACTGTCAGAGTTACTCTAAACTCATCGGGTTTTATAATTTGTAGAACACCGAAAAATTAAATGTTTCGAACACATAAGTAGGGATGAAGTATATCAGTGTTTTTCAACTTCCCGGAAGAGATAATTCAAATGACCAAAAATTATCTTTGAGACGTAAAATGTGCAAGTAGGAGGTGAAAATGTTTACTGTTAACTTCCATTTGTAATCCGGAGTCAATGGAGTCAACAAGATCTCTTAACTTTAAAATATCTTCATAAACCACATAATTTATAAAAACTTCATCCAGAGACAGCTGAAAATACGATATATTTCAGTTTATTACATACAGTGCAGTTTTCAAAATCTTAGGTTCTTTATTTCATTTAAAGTAAAAAGGAAAGAATCAACTAATAGTAATACCTTATGTACATTCAAAACCAACATTCATTTGACATTGATCTATGTTAATAAGAAAACGACTGTGCACAACGATTTTCAAAATCTGGGATGTAATCCTAAAAAGAATAATTAACGAATCAAAATATTCATTAAGTACTGTAGTATAACAGGTCACTATGCAGCAATATTCCAAAATTGACTTCAATAATTACCGGTGAACAGGAAATGCTTACTCTTCCTTGGCACCTGATCCCACATCTGCTTTTCCAGAGGGAAATTGTTTTTACCTCGTTCACGATTCGTTTTATTTACTCAATTTATTCGGTTGATCTCTGTTCGTCATTTATTTTCACAATGCAAAAAGTTCTCAAATATTATGTTCCGGAGCGACAAGATGGCAATGTCAACTAAAATAACACACGGCATCTTAGTAGTTAGTAAACATGGACTTACATGTACTTCCATCTGAGGAATAGACGACGGATGTCGTGCTGTTAGGTTCATCTCCATTAAGATTGAACATGCCCACTTTCACATCAAAGGGTAGATAAATGATTTTTCATCTTTGAGGTTTTCTGCGTATGATATATATATATATTACCAGACACCATTTTATAAATTATATACTGGTAATACGTCTCCAACAACTTTTTTTCTCAAAAGGAAGATATCAGTTGACTTTTTTGGGGGAAATGACCATTTCCTAGCCCTGCAAATTAAATTTAGTTCATATTACAAATGTATTTCAAAACTGCAAGTTCTCAGTTTTTCCATGGATTCACTTCAGTCGCTTGCGTGGCGCAGTGGTTAGAGCGTCTGCTCTAGAGTCGAGAAGTAAGGAGTTGATCCTTACGTCGCGGGTTCGAATCCCACTGTAGGACGTGGAGACCGGTCCTTTGAATGGGACCGTATAAACCGAGGTCCTGTGTCGCAGTAGGTGCTGGCACAAAAAAGATCCCTCCCTGATCAATGGCCCTGCGTGCCGAGTATAGGGCAAAATTTGCAGCTCTCCACCGGCAAGTGGTGGCGTCTCCATGTGATTGAAAAATTCTCGAGAGGGATGTTAAACAATATAGAATCAATCAATCAATTAATCATAATTGTAATAAGAAATATTATTTTTGTTGCTTTTATGTCAGCCAATCTTTTCAATGTAGTTGGAAAGGGGTACGTTGTTATACCCCCCGCTTGAAAAGCGGGAGGGTATATAGTAATCGTTAATTCCGTCTGTCCGTCCGTCTGTTACGCTTTGGGGTACCCATCTCTTATCCGCATCTCCTCTTATACCACTGAATGAAATTTGATGAAACTTTCACAGAATCTTTATTACATAATGCCATTGTGCACCTCCTATTTTACTTTTTGATCCGACACATATTTTGGGTTTCCCATAGCAAAACATGGACACTGCCATTTATACACATTTGGGAGGCGGGGGGTATCATTTAGTGAGCCCATTGCTCACAGTACCTCTTGTTTGTGATTATCATGATGAACGCCATGGCAAAACCTACTGGTGTTCATAATACATGCATACATGTATATGGTAGAATTTTTGAACGTGATATAATTTTTTTAGCAAGATGTTTAAATATTTATTCTTGCAAATTCTTTCTCATTATGTGCGAGGACGATAACTCGTATAACATCGATCCTTCATCAACCTCGTATAATGGGATGCATACATTTAAGTTAAGATTGATAACGAAACGAAACGTTCGGAGAACATATGAATTTATTCCAAGTTCTTGCTTTCGCAGTTGAATGTGCACTTAAATTCACAAATTTGATAACATCAGAAGAGTGTGAAGAGACCCATGATTATACAAATATAAAAAGTTAAAATACAAGACAAATAAATCATAATATACTCTCATTTTTATATGAATCAACATTAAATAGTTCACTTATTTTGGATCCTCGTTGAAACACTTGCATATCATAAAACTCGACTGAAACCAACTGTATGTCTCGGAATATTTTCGGGGAATCTATTACGAAAAACTCGAATTGTTATAAATCTGTGAACATCTGATAAATATACCATTAGACACATTGTCCCCTTCCTTTCCTTTTTATAAACATTTTTCACAAAAGGAATCCAGAGAAGGTTGTGATAGGTACAGAGTTGGAATAGTATCCGACGCCAGTATAACGTTTGACCCACACTTTGTCTCCCTGATTTAGCATTAACACAACCAGGTTAACTCCTGTCTCGTAATAATCCTTATCATAATCGTCGTCCGCCATTGTTCTGACCTTGGATTCACCATTCAATACAATGTCCACTCGAATGTCTTTTGTATTATAACTTTGTACACTGACGAAGAAGACGTAGTGCCCGTCCACGGGGGCCGTGAACATCCCTGTAGTGGGGTTGTAACCTCCTCCTCTATTAAATATTATCTTGGGGAAAACCAGTGTACTTCCGCTCCATGAAGAGTCGGAGGACGTTATACCCGCGGTGAAGGCTACTTTTGTAGACACACCTAAAACACAATTGTACTGTATTAGTATTGACAATTTATAATTGTTTAATTCAGTTTACTTTCAATTCATTCGAGTATTTGTTAGTATATTTAATTAACTAATTGGTATTCAAGAGTGAACTCAAAAATAAAAGAGTTGGGGAAAACAAACAAATTAATATTACATCGAAATTCCACAAACACAATTGAATTTGAATACTAGTTTTTAGTTAACTGAAAAAAAAGGTGCAGGGATATCAATAAAAAAATGTAAACTCCAAGTTGGGATAAAATTTGATCTTTAGTAACTTAACTTTTAAATGATTTTTGATTATAGAAAAGTGAGAATTTATAGATAAAACCGTAAATGTTGTGGAAGCCCTACTAAACTACATACATTGTTTAAAAACCATCTTACTCTGTTCTTTAAATACATACCACACTGTCTGTTGGTAAAATTCAATCGGAACACCTCTAAAGATGACACAGCAGATGAGAGTTTTAATTGTTCATACTGAGTCAGTTTAAGTTCCGATTTTAGGCCTTCCATTGTGTTGTTGATATGATCTGTAAAGACAGAATAACGAGGATGAGTAAGGTAAAATTATTTCCCGCTGTTTTTTGTATATTAAATCTTCTGACATGTAGTTAGTAAAATTGTAATCGTTGTTTAAATAGTCCTCTATATACCGGTGAAAACAGAGGGGTCTATAGGTTTCTTATGCACCCATCCGTCCTTCCGTCAGTCTAGCTGTCTGTCCGTCTGTCCGTCAGTCTATCTTTCAGTCTGTCTCACTTGGCTGTTTGTCACACGAACGATTTGATCCACCCCAATCACAACTTGAGAAAAACAGCTTTTATTAACACCATGGGCCAAGGGTTTATGAGGAAAGTAACGTATTAGAAACCCTTAATAGCTAGCGAAGAAGGGGTTATCCGCAATTATTTTTCTTAACTCTTTCATATATTGAGCTGGATTTTGTAATTGACTCTACCATCATTAGTTTAAGATCAAGTTTACATTTTGTTCCGCTTCAACATATATGAAGGAAGCAATTCATTTTCAATTTTTAAAGAGAACCAGCTGGTTACGCTTGCCGGTAGAGTATTAGTATTGCTAAGGCAACATACACTCCCAGAATGCTTTGTTCATGATAGTAAAACAAAAACTACATTTGATGTAAGGGGAAAAAAAGAAGTCTCTTTGACATTTGCTGTAACTGATTTTTAAAAAGAAACATTCTTCAAACATTTGAAATTCCAATAAAATATCAAGCATTTGTCCAAATGATAAATAAGGGGGAAACCATTCGGCTAGCCAGGTTATAAAGTACTAAACATGGAATTTTTAGTAATTTAAAATATAGAAAAAAGTAATAAATTTCAGAATTTTTCGATTTAATAACTAGTATCTAACATTTATTTCGAGTTACTAAGACATCTTACATTTCTCCATATTGTACTCACCAGATAAGGAATCTGTCATGGTCTGTTGACTTTTCTGTAGGTCAGTTAGAGCCAAACTCAGTTTATCGTTGGCTGATCTCAGTTCTGTGTTATAAGCCTCCAGAGAATCATTAAGTCTCCCTGATATCAAGTCGTATCTGTTGTCAATGAGTTCTGGAATATTCTTGTCGATTTCCAGACTGTGTTTATGGAGGTCCAGAAGCGTAATGGACAAATACCGAACTTCAGTTTTAATGTCTGCTAAGATACCGGATGTGTTCTGTTCAAACATTTGTTTTTCCTTTAGCAACTGTGTTTCGAACACTCGGCGACTGGCGTCCACCGCTGTTAAATTTTCTTTTAAAGACTCAATATTCTCATTACATATGGTTACTTTGTTGTTTAATCGATTGTTTTCCAGCTTAAGCGATCGCACCTCTTTCTTCAACTCGGCTATTTCTCTTTTGGTTGTTTCTTTCAGCGAAGACATCTCGCTTTCTGAAGACACTAGACTTTGTTGAAGGGACACCATGTCTTTCATCAGTGCATGGACATTTTTCACCAATGTCATTCGGATCAGGGTCTCTTGATTTAGTAACTGTCGAAATACGTCGACGTGTTTAGTATCAAGTGAACCGAAGTCTAAGTCTGTTGAGTTCTTGATATTGCCGTCTGTTAGAACTGAGAAAGCGTGGGACCCAAACAAACTTATTACAACAAACGAAAAACATGACAAACGCTTCATTTTTGAAACTGAGGTAAACTGCACGCTCTTTACTTTATAAATGTGATTGGTATCTAAAAATATTTTCTCCCTCGAACATTTTAGCTCACCAGTGTCAATTAAAAATCCTCACCAGTGTCAGTTTAAAATCCTTTCTCTAAAATCAAACTCGCTGCATATCAAAGGGTCTTAGCCGCAAAGGTTCACAGGATTTGTTCACGTGACCAAGATAGATTTTTCTTAACTTATTTCCTTTTTCTTAACTAAAATTTTGTTCATTGTTGTTATTCTCGCGAGAACGAAGCTTAAACAAGCGATGCGTTGTAGGACCAGAAGTTTGTGCGGAAAATGTCGTCTGAATCACTGTGTTACTTTAAATTTTTTCTTCGCCCAGGAGTTGTTGTTAGAGCTTCCAATACTTTGCGCCGCTCATTGTCCTCGCTAATAATTTAAATTTTATAAATATCCATTTTAGCTTTGAGGGGTTGGGTATTTGTATTTCTATCCGATTCCTCTCAGATTCTATCGGATTCGAAGTCATACTATCCCTTTTTTGGATGAAGTAAATGCTAGTAGCAAATAAATAACTGACCACTCTTAGATTTAGTCATTTTTAATGAAACTAAAACCAGGCGACTCATGCGTTCCTTGAAACACTCTAGTTATAACATTCCCTGTGTCTAAAACCAAATGTGTGCATCTTATGATGATACATGTACCTGTTTTTCAACAGGTTCTAAAATTGCAGCCTTTGAGTCTCGAATCATTTTTTTGCATTTCTACAAAGACCTTTTCAGAAGGAGTATAGAAAGAAAGAACCCAATTTCTAGCTATCGATTTGAAATGTTTACATGATTATTTCACGAAGTCTTCTTTTAAAAGACGGTAAATAAGAAAGCATTGACACCTTCTCAAGAGAACTTTTATCCTAAATGACAAAAACATTACAGCAATGTTAACTGTTTACAAACGGTTCTCATTGATAATGTCTGGCGAATACTGGAACCATACATTAAAAGACGGTAGGTTACACAACGTATGTCTTGAATTTAAGATAGCTGCATTCTCTTAACACAAATTTCTGTTAAAATATGATGGTATCACCTACAGAAAAATGATATACAAATTTAAGTTCTCTGATTGAGAAAAATTCGCACCGATAAACCAAATAGTTGTAGATCCAAGCGTTGTAGAACCTTCGATTTACTTTATATGCTTTCCCCTCTTAATAAAGTTTTTCAATGTGGTTTTTTTTTTTTTGCACTTGCTTTGTCAATTATTTTCTCATCTGAAATCCAGGCCCATCGTTGTTTTATGAGCCTTAACTTGGTCTCGTGTATCTAGAGAAACTTTAGGACGATATGGTCCAACTTCAGGTTTGCCATTCCTTGATGATTTTGAACTATGGATAGGAAGATAAGCTGAAAATGTTGATATACTGAAACGCTGAAAATTAATTTATCGAAAATGAGACGATGTGATGCACATTAACTATATGTTATATATATAGAAGTTACTGCTCATACGAGGGGTGATCAAAAAGTTCGCGAACTATCTCTATATCTACAAAATCACAATTCAGATTAGAAAAAAATTTGGTACACGCATAGCCATACACAACTTCTATAAATAGCATATGCTGAATAAAGTTTAGCTCCTTGTTTGTGACGTCATTATGGGAAAATGACGTCACTATGTAGGTAACTTCTGACGAAAAATGGTTGTCTCAGTCGTACTCGTTCGACAAACGACTCTACAATTTATGGTATATCTTAGAAATCGCTTTGCAGTAGCATTTAATAATTTGTACATAGTTTATTAAGACAAATGACTTCCTATAAATTCAATCAATGATTGGATTGATCGTTTTAGTGAAGGAAGGCAGATGTTTGAAAATGATACTTGTTATGTTGCCCGGTGAAAGCAAGTTTGAAAAGAGATGTGTTTGTAATTAAGCAATTGCTATCAAAGACCTCCAATTTACACTTTGAAAAATAGTTGAATATTTGGACAATAATAAGATTATTAAATACCTAAGATATCGTTTACTTTAGATTTTAAACATATTAGATATGATAAAAAGTGGGCACCCATTCTTTATCCCCCTTGAATAAACGTCTCCCCCGAGACAGAAGATTTGGGTTTTGATGGTCGCCATCTTATTTTTGGAAAGGATATTCTTATCCACCCATTCTGTCGCGGAGATTTGACAATTTCTGACAAATGAAATGATCTTGCTATAAAAATTAACTTACATGGAAAGAAATATAAAACTCAAAAAAATCTTTCGGATTTTGTGACAGAACGCTACAGAAGGGGTCACGTGACCGCCTATATCACGTGATTCGCACTTGAGCAGAACGGTGGTTGTTGTGCATTAAAACTGGAGAGGACTAATTTAAAATATAATCAACACTGAAACCAAATATTGTTTCTTTCATGGAAGTTATTCAATTAGTTCGCGAACTTTTTGATCACCCCTCGTAATTCAGCAAGCAGTACCTCCCTCTACCATTTTCAGCACAAAAAGATCAAAAACATGGTCTAGAAGCAAAATGTGTGTACATAGACAGATTGAATGCTTTAAAACTAGTCTTGTCAGTTGTTATGTAAGCATTTTCAGAAGTGTTACTTTTATAAATCGTCGGAAACCCATGGGTGATCTCAATTTTTACTTATCATCCTTGGGCATATCATTTTGATGAAGTGTTGACAAGTACATCAGTGTTTTGCAGCTTTCCGGAACAGATAATTCAAACGACCAAACTTTTATATTTGAGATGCAAAAATGCACAAGTAGGAGGTGAATATGTCTACTGTTAACTTCTGTTTTAAGTCTTTTCGATGGAGTAAATAAGGTCTCTTAACTTTAAAGTACCTCCGTAGAACACATAATTTATAAACACTTTCATTCTTCATCCAGATGGACAGTTGAAAATACGCTATATTATACAGTTATTGCTGTTTTTTGAGGTCAATACAATGATTTAGCCATCTGAGGAGTACAATATTCACCGAGCCCGAAGGGCGAGGTGAATATTGTACTTCGAAGATGGCTAAATCATTGTATTGAACGAAAAAACAGCATTAATTGTTTTATTATAAGATTCACTGATAAAATGATACAGCTCATTACTTGTTTGCGTTTTATTAAATCCTAGCCAAATACAAGAGAGAAGCAGAATTAAAATGTGAATAAACCTTACCAGTCGTATCAATTTGAAATGGTTTTTTTTATCAATTTTAGTTGCCATGAAAAAAATATAATATATAATGTCAGTCTTTTTTATAGGATAGATTTTGAAAGGAAGGAGTATTATCAGGGAAAACTGACTGCCAAAAAGTAAAAAAAAATTGTTGTTCAGTAAAAGTGTTGGAGGGGGGCCCCCGCATCCCCTGTTACCACCCTCACCCTAAAATATATATTTGCTTATGTTTTGCTGACATGATCAAATCAAAAATCATAGTCATATATATAGCTTTCCAAACCAATTTGTGTCAATTTGGAATTTCCCAATCTATTTTTAGATCAATGTAGAGGAAATAAATCCTTGTATTGACCTGGAACGTCGCGTGCAGGTCAATACAACGTAGTATTTTTCTTACATAGTTGGATCTCAGCCAATCAGAGAGTTGGATAATACAGTTTATTGCATACTGTGAAGAATCCACCAATATTTTATGTTCATTCAAAAACCAACATTTATTTGGCGTTGATCAGTCTTGGGTTTTTTAAATAAGGAAAACTACCGTTCACTACAATTTTCAAAATCTGAGATGCAAGCTTAAAAAGGATAATTAACAAAATCAATACCCAGTTTTCATTAATTAAAACAGGTCACTATGCAGCAATATTCTAAAATTGACTTCAATAATTACCGGTCAACACGGGATACTTACTCTTCCTTGGCACCTGATCCCACACCTGCTTTTCCAGAGGGAAATTGTTTTTGCCATGTTCACGATTCGTTTTGTTTACTCAATTTATTAGATTGATTACTGTTCGTAATTTATTTTCACAATGCAAAAAGTCCTCAGATACTATGTACCGGAGCGACAAGATGGCAATGTCAACTAAAATAACACACAACATTGATCGTAGTAGTAAAGTCAACATGGATGACTTACTTCCCTGTGAGGAATAGACGACGGTTGTCGTGCTTTAAGGATCATCTCCATTAAGATTGAACACACCCATTTTCACTTCATAAGGTAGATAAAATAAATTTTCATCTTTGAGGTTTACTGCGTAGGATATACTTTTACCAGACACCATTTACTGAATAATATACTAGTAATCCGTCTCCAACAACTTCTTCTGAAAGAAGGATATAGAGATAACGAACAGTATTTAATCTCAAATTCCGTAAAACAATACAAAATAGGAGCAGAGCAAACACGAACCTCCGAAACATCAGAGGTGGGATCTGGTACCATGGAGGAGTGAGCATCCCTTGACTGACCGGTCACACTCGCCGTGTGCTCCTTGTCATGATCGGGAAATAACGGAAAAAACCGTCGTTAATTCAGTGTGTAAATAATGGACTAACAATTAGTATGAAAAACGTCAGTCAGCGTTTGGCTGAATGATAAAATGTATTTGCTGACAAGGTCATTGTATCGACCATAGAACTTACGAAACGATGACTTTAAACGAGACTGCTGATATTCTTGTTTCATCAACCTGCTCGTTTTAGAAATTGTTCATACGTAGAGAATGCTCTTGCGTATCGAATCAACTGAGATATATATACTCCGTATGCAGGTGATGAAGACATATTGCTGCATAAGTAAGGGAAGTTGACGATAGAAAAGTTAAAATCAACACTTTTATCATATAGATTGGTTGTTAGGTTACCATTAACGTCTTTTTCAAGTAAAATATCCAAGTATGAAACAGATGTGTCTTTTATCTCAAGTTCTCCAGGATATATCGCAACGACGTAGGAATGAAAATTACCATTGCTAAATGACAATACTTCGTCGATATATCTAAATGTCGAGGTGAAGGCCACAGCAAGTGTTTTCTTCTTTTGGCGCATAAGATTTTGCAAAAATTCGCTTCATATGAATATAAAACTAGATCTGCTAATA
>NW_026923256.1:0-21164 GCF_032062105.1 Saccostrea cuccullata | reverse complement strand
AATACATGTATAATGCACATATGATGCAGGTACACATGGGACAGTTCACAACGTTTTCACTTACGCTTCCGTCTTGATGCGCAGATCAAATGCATGTTATTCATATTAATAGGTATATCATTATTTTAATCAGACCCCTACCCCTTACATCTTAACTTGAAAACAATCTCATTCAAGCTCATATATACACCTAGGAGCGTGTTACAATGTTTTTATGCGCTCTCTTTGCGTGATCAATGAATTGGTGCCTATCCCCGAGTCGGTCGACTACAAACAATCTAGGAAGTCTGTTTACTGTAAACTTATACCAACTGCGAGCCCGATCTAAATTCTTAGTAGAGAAATGAGAATTTTGCTGTTTTATTTATTTTCTTGCTTTTTTCCCTACTTTTTTCAGCCCAAATGATATTGAAACACTTAAAAAGGTGGAAAGACGTCTTATTGTTCTCTGAACAATTAGTTTACTAGTGATTAATTAAGTCTTTCCACCTTTCTGTGGAAAGACTTCTTGAAATGCTTATGTTTATTATTATTTTTCCGTTATCGACTTTTGAACCGAAAGACTTATCGAAAAACTTTTTGCTTCATGACACTGGAAAACAAAAGTTATTTCGAAAAACTACCCAAGGCGTACGACCTATGACCCCTTTCGGAGTTACGACCCCTTTTCGCAATAAAAGCTTGTTATCGCTACTCCTCCGAAACCGTAAACCGTAGAGATACAAAACCTTCAACAATGTCTACGACTACTTTAGGAGACTCTTGAATCTATTCATTGTGAAAGGATTCGTAAACCCCTACAATGAATTATTGCCCCTGAATGTTTGCGATGTTTACAATAAACAAGATCTTTTCTTAAACGACAAGGCGTAGAGACATGGGGCCAACTGCCAAAGATTCATTGACCTTTGACCTTGAAATTAAGGTCAAGGTCAAAGGTCAAGGTCATTCATAATATGTAAAATTAAGCATTTTTTATAGCTCTTTTGTTCTTAACCAACTTCTAAACATCTTTGCAGCTTCAATATGTACTCTTGAAACCATTTCAGAGATTTCATTCTTGTCCCCTAAAATTGACCCCTCCAAAAGTTAGTGCCCCCTTCAGTGAAAACCCTTGTTATCGCTACTCCTCCGAACCCGTAAACCGTAGAAGTACGAAACCTTCGACAATGTCTGCGACTAGTTAAGTACACTTTCCAATCTATTCAGAGCAAAAGAATTTGTAAACCATGTAAGAAGTTATTGTCCCTGACAGTTTATGATGTTAAGGAAGAACTTAAAACTTCTTAACGACAAGTCGTAAAGACATGTGGCCAAGCGTATGAGATATGTTGCCCTTTGACCTTGAATCTAAGGTCAAAGTCAAAGGTCAAGGTCATTGAAAAAAGTATGAAATTGCTTATACATGTTTATTTTTACAGAATGAATTTGACTTTTGACATTGATAGTTGACCTTGACCTTTGACCTTGATACCATCAAATCTATCAAATATCCTTATAAAACTGTTTTCAAATGTCTCTCTGTACCCGTCAAGCCTAACGTATAAAAAAGTTCTTCCTCCTTGTGAGAAAAGCCTTCAAATCTTTACGCATTCAAAACCATTGACCGTAGCGATGAGAAACCTTAAACAGTGTCTTCGACAACTTTAAAAACTTTTACCTTCAAATTTAGGTCAAGGTCAAAGGTCAAGGTCATTCAAAACACATATTATTAGGTCTTTCCACCTTTCTGTGGAAAGATCTCTTGAAATGCTTATGTTTATTATTATTCTTTTTCCGCCGGACTTTTGAAACTGCAAGACTTATCGAAAAACTTTGTAGTTCATGATACTGGATATCAAAAGTTATTCTGAAAAATGACCCAACGTATTTGAACTTTGACCCCTTACTCAATTATTACCCCATTTGTCGTAAAGCCTGTTATCGCTACTCCTCCGAACCCGTAAACCGCAGAGTTTCCAGACCTTCACCTATGTCTACGACTTAATTAGTACACTTTAATCCTTCATTGCGAAAGGATTCGTAAACTCCTATGATGAATTATTGCCCCTGAATGATTGCGATGTTTAGGAATATAAAATTTTTTTCTTAAACAATATGTCATAGAGACATTTGGCCAACTGCAAAAGATTCTTTAACCTTTGACCTTAAAATTGAGGTCAAGGTCAAAGGTCAAGGTCATTCAAAATATGAAAAATTAAGCTCTTTTAATACCTCTTTTGTTCTTTACCAAATTTTAAACATCTCTGTATCTTCAATATGTACTCTTAAAACCATTTCAGAGATTTCATTCTTGTCCCCTAAGGTTGACCCCTCTAAAAGTTAGTGCCCCCTTCAGTGTAAACCCTTGTTATCGCTACTCCTCCGAAACCGTTAACCGTAGAAGTACGAAACCTTCAACAATGTCTGCGACTAATTTAGAACACTTCTCATTCCATTAGTGCGAAAGAATTCGTAAACCATTTTTAGTAGTTATTGCCCCTGCCGGTTTATGATGTTTACAAAGAGCTTAAAACTTCTTAACAACAAGTCGTAAAGACATGGGCCCAACTGCATGAGATCTTTTGACCTTTGACCTTGAAGAATAGGTCAAGGTCAAAGGTCAAGGTCATTGAAAAACTAGAGAAATTGTTGATTTAAGCTTAAAATCCAAATGACCTTGACCTTTGACCTTGATATTTGACCTTGACCTTTGACCTTGACCCCTTACTCAAAAAGTTGTAAAGAAATATTCATTACCTTTATCTATAATCAGCTTCAAGTGTTAATCTCAGGTCTATTTCTCTCTTTCCTTTCTTTTTTTGGATGACCTTGACCTTTGACCTTGATAAATGACCTTGACCTTTGACCCCCTATTAGCCCAAAGGTCTCAATCAAGCTTAAGGTCGTCGAGGTATTTTCAACTATTACTTTAACAAATGCTTATACCCCCCCCCCCCTTCTTAAAAAAAATAAAATCAACAGCAGCATAGAGAAAATGTCTTTAAGTCAAAAGACACGGTATATCGACATAAGATTCGGAGTAAAAGCAAGAAGAGACCTTAAAGAAAGTGTCCTGAGAGTTTTAAGGTGAGTCTCTAAAATATAATGAAATTCTGGTGATAATCGGCAAAATCTGCTTTTTTTTTCTGTCTGAAATTTAGATATTGCTGAGCATAAAAATTAACTAACACCCGTATGGGCTATTTCTGCAATTTTTGTTTATATCATTCGATTCTTCTGCTCTATTACGACATTTTAATGCCAAATATTCTTGCTTTCTTTTGGGTATGGAATTTATTTCAATTTTATTTAGATTTAATATTAATGTTATGAATCTTGATTTCATTTGAAATTGCAAGAAATAGCGACTTTCGGCATAGTAAAAAGAAATACACGTTTCTTCCTTGTGTTTCCCATCTCGAATTACATGTTTAGAATTTTATTTATGCTACTTACAATGAGTTTCATGCCTATTTCGGCCAGGAATGTTAAAATCCGAACCCGATTCTCTGATTTCCTTTTCCATAATTACAGACTGCCTTGCATCTCTCGCTCATCTTTCTCACATGCTCTTAAATGATTTATCGCCATCCATTTCAAACATAAAACAACTCAAATCGGATATTTTCAAACATCTCTTTAATACATGTATAATGCACATATGATGCAGGTACACATGGGACAGTTCACAACGTTTTCACTTACGCTTCCGTCTTGATGCGCAGATCAAATGCATGTTATTCATCTAATAGGTATATCATTATTTTAATCAGCCCCTACCCCTTACATCTGAACTTGAAACCAATCTCATTCACGCTCATATATACACCTAGGAGCGTGTTACAATGTTTTTTATGCGCTCTCTTGCGTGATCAATGAATTCGTCCCTATCCCCCGAGTCGGTCGACTACAAACAATCTAGGAAGTCTGTTTCTGTGTGAACTTGCTACCAACTGCGAGCCCGATCTAAATTCTTAGTAGAGAAATGAGAATTTTGCTGTTTTATTTATTTTCTTGCTTTTTTCCCTACTTTTTTCAGCCCAAATGATATTGAAACACTTAAAAAGGTGGAAAGCGTGTTATTGTTCTCTGAACAATTAGTTTACTAGTGATTAATTAAGTCTTTCCACCTTTCTGTGGAAAGACTTCTTGAAATGCTTATGTTTATTATTATTTTTCCGTTATCGACTTTTGAACCGAAAGACTTATCGAAAAACTTTTTGCTTCATGACACTGGAAAACAAAAGTTATTTCGAAAAACTACCCAAGGCGTACGACCTATGACCCCTTTCGGAGTTACGACCCCTTTTCGCAATAAAAGCTTGTTATCGCTACTCCTCCGAAACCGTAAACCGTAGAGATACAAAACCTTCAACAATGTCTACGACTACTTTAGGAGACTCTTGAATCTATTCATTGTGAAAGGATTCGTAAACCCCTACAATGAATTATTGCCCCTGAATGTTTGCGATGTTTACAATAAACAAGATCTTTTCTTAAACGACAAGGCGTAGAGACATGGGGCCAACTGCCAAAGATTCATTGACCTTTGACCTTGAAATTAAGGTCAAGGTCAAAGGTCAAGGTCATTCATAATATGTAAAATTAAGCATTTTTTATAGCTCTTTTGTTCTTAACCAACTTCTCCAAAAGTTAGTGCCCCCTTCAGTGAAAACCCTTGTTATCGCTACTCCTCCGAACCCGTAAACCGTAGAAGTACGAAACCTTCGACAATGTCTGCGACTAGTTAAGTACACTTTCCAATCTATTCAGAGCAAAAGAATTTGTAAACCATGTAAGAAGTTATTGTCCCTGACAGTTTATGATGTTAAGGAAGAACTTAAAACTTCTTAACGACAAGTCGTAAAGACATGTGGCCAAGCGTATGAGATATGTTGCCCTTTGACCTTGAATCTAAGGTCAAAGTCAAAGGTCAAGGTCATTGAAAAAAGTATGAAATTGCTTATACATGTTTATTTTTACAGAATGAATTTGACTTTTGACATTGATAGTTGACCTTGACCTTTGACCTTGATACCATCAAATCTATCAAATATCCTTATAAAACTGTTTTCAAATGTCTCTCTGTACCCGTCAAGCCTGACGTATAAAAAAGTTCTTCCTCCTTGTGAGAAAAGCCTTCAAATCTTTACGCATTCAAAACCATTGACCGTAGCGATGAGAAACCTTAAACAGTGTCTTCGACAACTTTAAAAACTTTTACCTTCAAATTTAGGTCAAGGTCAAAGGTCAAGGTCATTCAAAACACATATTATTAGGTCTTTCCACCTTTCTGTGGAAAGATCTCTTGAAATGCTTATGTTTATTATTATTCTTTTTCCGCCGGACTTTTGAAACTGCAAGACTTATCGAAAAACTTTGTAGTTCATGATACTGGATATCAAAAGTTATTCTGAAAAATGACCCAACGTATTTGAACTTTGACCCCTTACTCAATTATTACCCCATTTGTCGTAAAGCCTGTTATCGCTACTCCTCCGAACCCGTAAACCGCAGAGTTTCCAGACCTTCACCTATGTCTACGACTTAATTAGTACACTTTAATCCTTCATTGCGAAAGGATTCGTAAACTCCTATGATGAATTATTGCCCCTGAATGATTGCGATGTTTAGGAATATAAAATTTTTTTCTTAAACAATATGTCATAGAGACATTTGGCCAACTGCAAAAGATTCTTTAACCTTTGACCTTAAAATTGAGGTCAAGGTCAAAGGTCAAGGTCATTCAAAATATGAAAAATTAAGCTCTTTTAATACCTCTTTTGTTCTTTACCAAATTTTAAACATCTCTGTATCTTCAATATGTACTCTTAAAACCATTTCAGAGATTTCATTCTTGTCCCCTAAGGTTGACCCCTCTAAAAGTTAGTGCCCCCTTCAGTGTAAACCCTTGTTATCGCTACTCCTCCGAAACCGTTAACCGTAGAAGTACGAAACCTTCAACAATGTCTGCGACTAATTTAGAACACTTCTCATTCCATTAGTGCGAAAGAATTCGTAAACCATTTTTAGTAGTTATTGCCCCTGCCGGTTTATGATGTTTACAAAGAGCTTAAAACTTCTTAACAACAAGTCGTAAAGACATGGGCCCAACTGCATGAGATCTTTTGACCTTTGACCTTGAAGAATAGGTCAAGGTCAAAGGTCAAGGTCATTGAAAAACTAGAGAAATTGTTGATTTAAGCTTAAAATCCAAATGACCTTGACCTTTGACCTTGATATTTGACCTTGACCTTTGACCTTGACCCCTTACTCAAAAAGTTGTAAAGAAATATTCATTACCTTTATCTATAATCAGCTTCAAGTGTTAATCTCAGGTCTATTTCTCTCTTTCCTTTCTTTTTTTGGATGACCTTGACCTTTGACCTTGATAAATGACCTTGACCTTTGACCCCCTATTAGCCCAAAGGTCTCAATCAAGCTTAAGGTCGTCGAGGTATTTTCAACTATTACTTTAACAAATGCTTATACCCCCCCCCCCCCCCAACCCATAGAGAAAATGTCTTCTTAAAAAAAATAAAATCAACAGCAGCATAGAGAAAATGTCTTTAAGTCAAAAGACACGGTATATCGACATAAGATTCGGAGTAAAAGCAAGAAGAGACCTTAAAGAAAGTGTCCTGAGAGTTTTAAGGTGAGTCTCTAAAATATAATGAAATTCTGGTGATAATCGGCAAAATCTGCTTTTTTTTTCTGTCTGAAATTTAGATATTGCTGAGCATAAAAATTAACTAACACCCGTATGGGCTATTTCTGCAATTTTTGTTTATATCATTCGATTCTTCTGCTCTATTACGACATTTTAATGCCAAATATTCTTGCTTTCTTTTGGGTATGGAATTTATTTCAATTTTATTTAGATTTAATATTAATGTTATGAATCTTGATTTCATTTGAAATTGCAAGAAATAGCGACTTTCAGCATAGTAAAAAGAAATACACGTTTCTTCCTTGTGTTTCCCATCTCGAATTACATGTTTAGAATTTTATTTATGCTACTTACAATGAGTTTCATGCCTATTTCGGCCAGGAATGTTAAAATCCGAACCCGATTCTCTGATTTCCTTTTCCATAATTACAGACTGCCTTGCATCTCTCGCTCATCTTTCTCACATGCTCTTAAATGATTTATCGCCATCCATTTCAAACATAAAACAACTCAAATCGGATATTTTCAAACATCTCTTTAATACATGTATAATGCACATATGATGCAGGTACACATGGGACAGTTCACAACGTTTTCACTTACGCTTCCGTCTTGATGCGCAGATCAAATGCATGTTATTCATATTAATAGGTATATCATTATTTTAATCAGACCCTACCCCTTACATCTTAACTTGAAAACAATCTCATTCAAGCTCATATATACACCTAGGAGCGTGTTACAATGTTTTTTATGCGCTCTCTTTGCGTGATCAATGAATTCGTCCCTATCCCCGAGTCGGTCGACTACAAACAATCTAGGAAGTCTGTTTACTGTAAACTTATACCAACTGCGAGCCCGATCTAAATTCTTAGTAGAGAAATGAGAATTTTGCTGTTTTATTTATTTTCTTGCTTTTTTCCCTACTTTTTTCAGCCCAAATGATATTGAAACACTTAAAAAGGTGGAAAGACGTCTTATTGTTCTCTGAACAATTAGTTTACTAGTGATTAATTAAGTCTTTCCACCTTTCTGTGGAAAGACTTCTTGAAATGCTTATGTTTATTATTATTTTTCCGTTATCGACTTTTGAACCGAAAGACTTATCGAAAAACTTTTTGCTTCATGACACTGGAAAACAAAAGTTATTTCGAAAAACTACCCAAGGCGTACGACCTATGACCCCTTTCGGAGTTACGACCCCTTTCGCAATAAAAGCTTGTTATCGCTACTCCTCCGAAACCGTAAACCGTAGAGATACAAAACCTTCAACAATGTCTACGACTACTTTAGGAGACTCTTGAATCTATTCATTGTGAAAGGATTCGTAAACCCCTACAATGAATTATTGCCCCTGAATGTTTGCGATGTTTACAATAAACAAGATCTTTTCTTAAACGACAAGGCGTAGAGACATGGGGCCAACTGCCAAAGATTCATTGACCTTTGACCTTGAAATTAAGGTCAAGGTCAAAGGTCAAGGTCATTCATAATATGTAAAATTAAGCATTTTTTATAGCTCTTTTGTTCTTAACCAACTTCTAAACATCTTTGCAGCTTCAATATGTACTCTTGAAACCATTTCAGAGATTTCATTCTTGTCCCCTAAAATTGACCCCTCCAAAAGTTAGTGCCCCCTTCAGTGAAAACCCTTGTTATCGCTACTCCTCCGAACCCGTAAACCGTAGAAGTACGAAACCTTCGACAATGTCTGCGACTAGTTAAGTACACTTTCCAATCTATTCAGAGCAAAAGAATTTGTAAACCATGTAAGAAGTTATTGTCCCTGACAGTTTATGATGTTAAGGAAGAACTTAAAACTTCTTAACGACAAGTCGTAAAGACATGTGGCCAAGCGTATGAGATATGTTGCCCTTTGACCTTGAATCTAAGGTCAAAGTCAAAGGTCAAGGTCATTGAAAAAAGTATGAAATTGCTTATACATGTTTATTTTTACAGAATGAATTTGACTTTTGACATTGATAGTTGACCTTGACCTTTGACCTTGATACCATCAAATCTATCAAATATCCTTATAAAACTGTTTTCAAATGTCTCTCTGTACCCGTCAAGCCTGACGTATAAAAAAGTTCTTCCTCCTTGTGAGAAAAGCCTTCAAATCTTTACGCATTCAAAACCATTGACCGTAGCGATGAGAAACCTTAAACAGTGTCTTCGACAACTTTAAAAACTTTTACCTTCAAATTTAGGTCAAGGTCAAAGGTCAAGGTCATTCAAAACACATATTATTAGGTCTTTCCACCTTTCTGTGGAAAGATCTCTTGAAATGCTTATGTTTATTATTATTCTTTTTCCGCCGGACTTTTGAAACTGCAAGACTTATCGAAAAACTTTGTAGTTCATGATACTGGATATCAAAAGTTATTCTGAAAAATGACCCAACGTATTTGAACTTTGACCCCTTACTCAATTATTACCCCATTTGTCGTAAAGCCTGTTATCGCTACTCCTCCGAACCCGTAAACCGCAGAGTTTCCAGACCTTCACCTATGTCTACGACTTAATTAGTACACTTTAATCCTTCATTGCGAAAGGATTCGTAAACTCCTATGATGAATTATTGCCCCTGAATGATTGCGATGTTTAGGAATATAAAATTTTTTTCTTAAACAATATGTCATAGAGACATTTGGCCAACTGCAAAAGATTCTTTAACCTTTGACCTTAAAATTGAGGTCAAGGTCAAAGGTCAAGGTCATTCAAAATATGAAAAATTAAGCTCTTTTAATACCTCTTTTGTTCTTTACCAAATTTTAAACATCTCTGTATCTTCAATATGTACTCTTAAAACCATTTCAGAGATTTCATTCTTGTCCCCTAAGGTTGACCCCTCTAAAAGTTAGTGCCCCCTTCAGTGTAAACCCTTGTTATCGCTACTCCTCCGAAACCGTTAACCGTAGAAGTACGAAACCTTCAACAATGTCTGCGACTAATTTAGAACACTTCTCATTCCATTAGTGCGAAAGAATTCGTAAACCATTTTTAGTAGTTATTGCCCCTGCCGGTTTATGATGTTTACAAAGAGCTTAAAACTTCTTAACAACAAGTCGTAAAGACATGGGCCCAACTGCATGAGATCTTTTGACCTTTGACCTTGAAGAATAGGTCAAGGTCAAAGGTCAAGGTCATTGAAAAACTAGAGAAATTGTTGATTTAAGCTTAAAATCCAAATGACCTTGACCTTTGACCTTGATATTTGACCTTGACCTTTGACCTTGACCCCTTACTCAAAAAGTTGTAAAGAAATATTCATTACCTTTATCTATAATCAGCTTCAAGTGTTAATCTCAGGTCTATTTCTCTCTTTCCTTTCTTTTTTTGGATGACCTTGACCTTTGACCTTGATAAATGACCTTGACCTTTGACCCCCTATTAGCCCAAAGGTCTCAATCAAGCTTAAGGTCGTCGAGGTATTTTCAACTATTACTTTAACAAATGCTTATACCCCCCCCCCCCCTTCTTAAAAAAAATAAAATCAACAGCAGCATAGAGAAAATGTCTTTAAGTCAAAAGACACGGTATATCGACATAAGATTCGGAGTAAAAGCAAGAAGAGACCTTAAAGAAAGTGTCCTGAGAGTTTTAAGGTGAGTCTCTAAAATATAATGAAATTCTGGTGATAATCGGCAAAATCTGCTTTTTTTTTTCTGTCTGAAATTTAGATATTGCTGAGCATAAAAATTAACTAACACCCGTATGGGCTATTTCTGCAATTTTTGTTTATATCATTCGATTCTTCTGCTCTATTACGACATTTTAATGCCAAATATTCTTGCTTTCTTTTGGGTATGGAATTTATTTCAATTTTATTTAGATTTAATATTAATGTTATGAATCTTGATTTCATTTGAAATTGCAAGAAATAGCGACTTTCAGCATAGTAAAAAGAAATACACGTTTCTTCCTTGTGTTTCCCATCTCGAATTACATGTTTAGAATTTTATTTATGCTACTTACAATGAGTTTCATGCCTATTTCGGCCAGGAATGTTAAAATCCGAACCCGATTCTCTGATTTCCTTTTCCATAATTACAGACTGCCTTGCATCTCTCGCTCATCTTTCTCACATGCTCTTAAATGATTTATCGCCATCCATTTCAAACATAAAACAACTCAAATCGGATATTTTCAAACATCTCTTTAATACATGTATAATGCACATATGATGCAGGTACACATGGGACAGTTCACAACGTTTTCACTTACGCTTCCGTCTTGATGCGCAGATCAAATGCATGTTATTCATATTAATAGGTATATCATTATTTTAATCAGACCCTACCCCTTACATCTTAACTTGAAAACAATCTCATTCAAGCTCATATATACACCTAGGAGCGTGTTACAATGTTTTTTATGCGCTCTCTTTGCGTGATCAATGAATTCGTCCCTATCCCCGAGTCGGTCGACTACAAACAATCTAGGAAGTCTGTTTACTGTAAACTTATACCAACTGCGAGCCCGATCTAAATTCTTAGTAGAGAAATGAGAATTTTGCTGTTTTATTTATTTTCTTGCTTTTTTCCCTACTTTTTTCAGCCCAAATGATATTGAAACACTTAAAAAGGTGGAAAGACGTCTTATTGTTCTCTGAACAATTAGTTTACTAGTGATTAATTAAGTCTTTCCACCTTTCTGTGGAAAGACTTCTTGAAATGCTTATGTTTATTATTATTTTTCCGTTATCGACTTTTGAACCGAAAGACTTATCGAAAAACTTTTTGCTTCATGACACTGGAAAACAAAAGTTATTTCGAAAAACTACCCAAGGCGTACGACCTATGACCCCTTTCGGAGTTACGACCCCTTTCGCAATAAAAGCTTGTTATCGCTACTCCTCCGAAACCGTAAACCGTAGAGATACAAAACCTTCAACAATGTCTACGACTACTTTAGGAGACTCTTGAATCTATTCATTGTGAAAGGATTCGTAAACCCCTACAATGAATTATTGCCCCTGAATGTTTGCGATGTTTACAATAAACAAGATCTTTTCTTAAACGACAAGGCGTAGAGACATGGGGCCAACTGCCAAAGATTCATTGACCTTTGACCTTGAAATTAAGGTCAAGGTCAAAGGTCAAGGTCATTCATAATATGTAAAATTAAGCATTTTTTATAGCTCTTTTGTTCTTAACCAACTTCTAAACATCTTTGCAGCTTCAATATGTACTCTTGAAACCATTTCAGAGATTTCATTCTTGTCCCCTAAAATTGACCCCTCCAAAAGTTAGTGCCCCCTTCAGTGAAAACCCTTGTTATCGCTACTCCTCCGAACCCGTAAACCGTAGAAGTACGAAACCTTCGACAATGTCTGCGACTAGTTAAGTACACTTTCCAATCTATTCAGAGCAAAAGAATTTGTAAACCATGTAAGAAGTTATTGTCCCTGACAGTTTATGATGTTAAGGAAGAACTTAAAACTTCTTAACGACAAGTCGTAAAGACATGTGGCCAAGCGTATGAGATATGTTGCCCTTTGACCTTGAATCTAAGGTCAAAGTCAAAGGTCAAGGTCATTGAAAAAAGTATGAAATTGCTTATACATGTTTATTTTTACAGAATGAATTTGACTTTTGACATTGATAGTTGACCTTGACCTTTGACCTTGATACCATCAAATCTATCAAATATCCTTATAAAACTGTTTTCAAATGTCTCTCTGTACCCGTCAAGCCTGACGTATAAAAAAGTTCTTCCTCCTTGTGAGAAAAGCCTTCAAATCTTTACGCATTCAAAACCATTGACCGTAGCGATGAGAAACCTTAAACAGTGTCTTCGACAACTTTAAAAACTTTTACCTTCAAATTTAGGTCAAGGTCAAAGGTCAAGGTCATTCAAAACACATATTATTAGGTCTTTCCACCTTTCTGTGGAAAGATCTCTTGAAATGCTTATGTTTATTATTATTCTTTTTCCGCCGGACTTTTGAAACTGCAAGACTTATCGAAAAACTTTGTAGTTCATGATACTGGATATCAAAAGTTATTCTGAAAAATGACCCAACGTATTTGAACTTTGACCCCTTACTCAATTATTACCCCATTTGTCGTAAAGCCTGTTATCGCTACTCCTCCGAACCCGTAAACCGCAGAGTTTCCAGACCTTCACCTATGTCTACGACTTAATTAGTACACTTTAATCCTTCATTGCGAAAGGATTCGTAAACTCCTATGATGAATTATTGCCCCTGAATGATTGCGATGTTTAGGAATATAAAATTTTTTTCTTAAACAATATGTCATAGAGACATTTGGCCAACTGCAAAAGATTCTTTAACCTTTGACCTTAAAATTGAGGTCAAGGTCAAAGGTCAAGGTCATTCAAAATATGAAAAATTAAGCTCTTTTAATACCTCTTTTGTTCTTTACCAAATTTTAAACATCTCTGTATCTTCAATATGTACTCTTAAAACCATTTCAGAGATTTCATTCTTGTCCCCTAAGGTTGACCCCTCTAAAAGTTAGTGCCCCCTTCAGTGTAAACCCTTGTTATCGCTACTCCTCCGAAACCGTTAACCGTAGAAGTACGAAACCTTCAACAATGTCTGCGACTAATTTAGAACACTTCTCATTCCATTAGTGCGAAAGAATTCGTAAACCATTTTTAGTAGTTATTGCCCCTGCCGGTTTATGATGTTTACAAAGAGCTTAAAACTTCTTAACAACAAGTCGTAAAGACATGGGCCCAACTGCATGAGATCTTTTGACCTTTGACCTTGAAGAATAGGTCAAGGTCAAAGGTCAAGGTCATTGAAAAACTAGAGAAATTGTTGATTTAAGCTTAAAATCCAAATGACCTTGACCTTTGACCTTGATATTTGACCTTGACCTTTGACCTTGACCCCTTACTCAAAAAGTTGTAAAGAAATATTCATTACCTTTATCTATAATCAGCTTCAAGTGTTAATCTCAGGTCTATTTCTCTCTTTCCTTTCTTTTTTTGGATGACCTTGACCTTTGACCTTGATAAATGACCTTGACCTTTGACCCCCTATTAGCCCAAAGGTCTCAATCAAGCTTAAGGTCGTCGAGGTATTTTCAACTATTACTTTAACAAATGCTTATACCCCCCCCCCCTTCTTAAAAAAAATAAAATCAACAGCAGCATAGAGAAAATGTCTTTAAGTCAAAAGACACGGTATATCGACATAAGATTCGGAGTAAAAGCAAGAAGAGACCTTAAAGAAAGTGTCCTGAGAGTTTTAAGGTGAGTCTCTAAAATATAATGAAATTCTGGTGATAATCGGCAAAATCTGCTTTTTTTTTCTGTCTGAAATTTAGATATTGCTGAGCATAAAAATTAACTAACACCCGTATGGGCTATTTCTGCAATTTTTGTTTATATCATTCGATTCTTCTGCTCTATTACGACATTTTAATGCCAAATATTCTTGCTTTCTTTTGGGTATGGAATTTATTTCAATTTTATTTAGATTTAATATTAATGTTATGAATCTTGATTTCATTTGAAATTGCAAGAAATAGCGACTTTCAGCATAGTAAAAAGAAATACACGTTTCTTCCTTGTGTTTCCCATCTCGAATTACATGTTTAGAATTTTATTTATGCTACTTACAATGAGTTTCATGCCTATTTCGGCCAGGAATGTTAAAATCCGAACCCGATTCTCTGATTTCCTTTTCCATAATTACAGACTGCCTTGCATCTCTCGCTCATCTTTCTCACATGCTCTTAAATGATTTATCGCCATCCATTTCAAACATAAAACAACTCAAATCGGATATTTTCAAACATCTCTTTAATACATGTATAATGCACATATGATGCAGGTACACATGGGACAGTTCACAACGTTTTCACTTACGCTTCCGTCTTGATGCGCAGATCAAATGCATGTTATTCATATTAATAGGTATATCATTATTTTAATCAGACCCTACCCCTTACATCTTAACTTGAAAACAATCTCATTCAAGCTCATATATACACCTAGGAGCGTGTTACAATGTTTTTTATGCGCTCTCTTTGCGTGATCAATGAATTCGTCCCTATCCCCGAGTCGGTCGACTACAAACAATCTAGGAAGTCTGTTTACTGTAAACTTATACCAACTGCGAGCCCGATCTAAATTCTTAGTAGAGAAATGAGAATTTTGCTGTTTTATTTATTTTCTTGCTTTTTTCCCTACTTTTTTCAGCCCAAATGATATTGAAACACTTAAAAAGGTGGAAAGACGTCTTATTGTTCTCTGAACAATTAGTTTACTAGTGATTAATTAAGTCTTTCCACCTTTCTGTGGAAAGACTTCTTGAAATGCTTATGTTTATTATTATTTTTCCGTTATCGACTTTTGAACCGAAAGACTTATCGAAAAACTTTTTGCTTCATGACACTGGAAAACAAAAGTTATTTCGAAAAACTACCCAAGGCGTACGACCTATGACCCCTTTCGGAGTTACGACCCCTTTCGCAATAAAAGCTTGTTATCGCTACTCCTCCGAAACCGTAAACCGTAGAGATACAAAACCTTCAACAATGTCTACGACTACTTTAGGAGACTCTTGAATCTATTCATTGTGAAAGGATTCGTAAACCCCTACAATGAATTATTGCCCCTGAATGTTTGCGATGTTTACAATAAACAAGATCTTTTCTTAAACGACAAGGCGTAGAGACATGGGGCCAACTGCCAAAGATTCATTGACCTTTGACCTTGAAATTAAGGTCAAGGTCAAAGGTCAAGGTCATTCATAATATGTAAAATTAAGCATTTTTTATAGCTCTTTTGTTCTTAACCAACTTCTAAACATCTTTGCAGCTTCAATATGTACTCTTGAAACCATTTCAGAGATTTCATTCTTGTCCCCTAAAATTGACCCCTCCAAAAGTTAGTGCCCCCTTCAGTGAAAACCCTTGTTATCGCTACTCCTCCGAACCCGTAAACCGTAGAAGTACGAAACCTTCGACAATGTCTGCGACTAGTTAAGTACACTTTCCAATCTATTCAGAGCAAAAGAATTTGTAAACCATGTAAGAAGTTATTGTCCCTGACAGTTTATGATGTTAAGGAAGAACTTAAAACTTCTTAACGACAAGTCGTAAAGACATGTGGCCAAGCGTATGAGATATGTTGCCCTTTGACCTTGAATCTAAGGTCAAAGTCAAAGGTCAAGGTCATTGAAAAAAGTATGAAATTGCTTATACATGTTTATTTTTACAGAATGAATTTGACTTTTGACATTGATAGTTGACCTTGACCTTTGACCTTGATACCATCAAATCTATCAAATATCCTTATAAAACTGTTTTCAAATGTCTCTCTGTACCCGTCAAGCCTGACGTATAAAAAAGTTCTTCCTCCTTGTGAGAAAAGCCTTCAAATCTTTACGCATTCAAAACCATTGACCGTAGCGATGAGAAACCTTAAACAGTGTCTTCGACAACTTTAAAAACTTTTACCTTCAAATTTAGGTCAAGGTCAAAGGTCAAGGTCATTCAAAACACATATTATTAGGTCTTTCCACCTTTCTGTGGAAAGATCTCTTGAAATGCTTATGTTTATTATTATTCTTTTTCCGCCGGACTTTTGAAACTGCAAGACTTATCGAAAAACTTTGTAGTTCATGATACTGGATATCAAAAGTTATTCTGAAAAATGACCCAACGTATTTGAACTTTGACCCCTTACTCAATTATTACCCCATTTGTCGTAAAGCCTGTTATCGCTACTCCTCCGAACCCGTAAACCGCAGAGTTTCCAGACCTTCACCTATGTCTACGACTTAATTAGTACACTTTAATCCTTCATTGCGAAAGGATTCGTAAACTCCTATGATGAATTATTGCCCCTGAATGATTGCGATGTTTAGGAATATAAAATTTTTTTCTTAAACAATATGTCATAGAGACATTTGGCCAACTGCAAAAGATTCTTTAACCTTTGACCTTAAAATTGAGGTCAAGGTCAAAGGTCAAGGTCATTCAAAATATGAAAAATTAAGCTCTTTTAATACCTCTTTTGTTCTTTACCAAATTTTAAACATCTCTGTATCTTCAATATGTACTCTTAAAACCATTTCAGAGATTTCATTCTTGTCCCCTAAGGTTGACCCCTCTAAAAGTTAGTGCCCCCTTCAGTGTAAACCCTTGTTATCGCTACTCCTCCGAAACCGTTAACCGTAGAAGTACGAAACCTTCAACAATGTCTGCGACTAATTTAGAACACTTCTCATTCCATTAGTGCGAAAGAATTCGTAAACCATTTTTAGTAGTTATTGCCCCTGCCGGTTTATGATGTTTACAAAGAGCTTAAAACTTCTTAACAACAAGTCGTAAAGACATGGGCCCAACTGCATGAGATCTTTTGACCTTTGACCTTGAAGAATAGGTCAAGGTCAAAGGTCAAGGTCATTGAAAAACTAGAGAAATTGTTGATTTAAGCTTAAAATCCAAATGACCTTGACCTTTGACCTTGATATTTGACCTTGACCTTTGACCTTGACCCCTTACTCAAAAAGTTGTAAAGAAATATTCATTACCTTTATCTATAATCAGCTTCAAGTGTTAATCTCAGGTCTATTTCTCTCTTTCCTTTCTTTTTTTGGATGACCTTGACCTTTGACCTTGATAAATGACCTTGACCTTTGACCCCCTATTAGCCCAAAGGTCTCAATCAAGCTTAAGGTCGTCGAGGTATTTTCAACTATTACTTTAACAAATGCTTATACCCCCCCCCCCCCTTCTTAAAAAAAATAAAATCAACAGCAGCATAGAGAAAATGTCTTTAAGTCAAAAGACACGGTATATCGACATAAGATTCGGAGTAAAAGCAAGAAGAGACCTTAAAGAAAGTGTCCTGAGAGTTTTAAGGTGAGTCTCTAAAATATAATGAAATTCTGGTGATAATCGGCAAAATCTGCTTTTTTTTTATATAATTCATCAAAGATATTGCAAAAAATACTGTACTCTAATTTGTAACAATGGTGTTAACCATATAATCATTAGATTTTATGGATTTTACTGTCTGAAATTTAGATATTGCTGAGCATAAAAATTAACTAACACCCGTATGGGCTATTTCTGCAATTTTTGTTTATATCATTCGATTCTTCTGCTCTATTACGACATTTTAATGCCAAATATTCTTGCTTTCTTTTGGGTATGGAATTTATTTCAATTTTATTTAGATTTAATATTAATGTTATGAATCTTGATTTCATTTGAAATTGCAAGAAATAGCGACTTTCAGCATAGTAAAAAGAAATACACGTTTCTTCCTTGTGTTTCCCATCTCGAATTACATGTTTAGAATTTTATTTATGCTACTTACAATGAGTTTCATGCCTATTTCGGCCAGGAATGTTAAAATCCGAACCCGATTCTCTGATTTCCTTTTCCATAATTACAGACTGCCTTGCATCTCTCGCTCATCTTTCTCACATGCTCTTAAATGATTTATCGCCATCCATTTCAAACATAAAACAACTCAAATCGGATATTTTCAAACATCTCTTTAATACATGTATAATGCACATATGATGCAGGTACACATGGGACAGTTCACAACGTTTTCACTTACGCTTCCGTCTTGATGCGCAGATCAAATGCATGTTATTCATATTAATAGGTATATCATTATTTTAATCAGACCCTACCCCTTACATCTTAACTTGAAAACAATCTCATTCAAGCTCATATATACACCTAGGAGCGTGTTACAATGTTTTTTATGCGCTCTCTTTGCGTGATCAATGAATTCGTCCCTATCCCCGAGTCGGTCGACTACAAACAATCTAGGAAGTCTGTTTACTGTAAACTTATACCAACTGCGAGCCCGATCTAAATTCTTAGTAGAGAAATGAGAATTTTGCTGTTTTATTTATTTTCTTGCTTTTTTCCCTACTTTTTTCAGCCCAAATGATATTGAAACACTTAAAAAGGTGGAAAGACGTCTTATTGTTCTCTGAACAATTAGTTTACTAGTGATTAATTAAGTCTTTCCACCTTTCTGTGGAAAGACTTCTTGAAATGCTTATGTTTATTATTATTTTTCCGTTATCGACTTTTGAACCGAAAATTAGACTTATCGAAAAACTTTTTGCTTCATGACACTGGAAAACAAAAGTTATTTCGAAAAACTACCCAAGGCGTACGACCTATGACCCCTTTCGGAGTTACGACCCCTTTCGCAATAAAAGCTTGTTATCGCTACTCCTCCGAAACCGTAAACCGTAGAGATACAAAACCTTCAACAATGTCTACGACTACTTTAGGAGACTCTTGAATCTATTCATTGTGAAAGGATTCGTAAACCCCTACAATGAATTATTGCCCCTGAATGTTTGCGATGTTTACAATAAACAAGATCTTTTCTTAAACGACAAGGCGTAGAGACATGGGGCCAACTGCCAAAGATTCATTGACCTTTGACCTTGAAATTAAGGTCAAGGTCAAAGGTCAAGGTCATTCATAATATGTAAAATTAAGCATTTTTTATAGCTCTTTTGTTCTTAACCAACTTCTAAACATCTTTGCAGCTTCAATATGTACTCTTGAAACCATTTCAGAGATTTCATTCTTGTCCCCTAAAATTGACCCCTCCAAAAGTTAGTGCCCCCTTCAGTGAAAACCCTTGTTATCGCTACTCCTCCGAACCCGTAAACCGTAGAAGTACGAAACCTTCGACAATGTCTGCGACTAGTTAAGTACACTTTCCAATCTATTCAGAGCAAAAGAATTTGTAAACCATGTAAGAAGTTATTGTCCCTGACAGTTTATGATGTTAAGGAAGAACTTAAAACTTCTTAACGACAAGTCGTAAAGACATGTGGCCAAGCGTATGAGATATGTTGCCCTTTGACCTTGAATCTAAGGTCAAAGTCAAAGGTCAAGGTCATTGAAAAAAGTATGAAATTGCTTATACATGTTTATTTTTACAGAATGAATTTGACTTTTGACATTGATAGTTGACCTTGACCTTTGACCTTGATACCATCAAATCTATCAAATATCCTTATAAAACTGTTTTCAAATGTCTCTCTGTACCCGTCAAGCCTGACGTATAAAAAAGTTCTTCCTCCTTGTGAGAGAAAAGCCTTCAAATCTTTACGCATTCAAAACCATTGACCGTAGCGATGAGAAACCTTAAACAGTGTCTTCGACAACTTTAAAAACTTTTACCTTCAAATTTAGGTCAAGGTCAAAGGTCAAGGTCATTCAAAACACATATTATTAGGTCTTTCCACCTTTCTGTGGAAAGATCTCTTGAAATGCTTATGTTTATTATTATTCTTTTTCCGCCGGACTTTTGAAACTGCAAGACTTATCGAAAAACTTTGTAGTTCATGATACTGGATATCAAAAGTTATTCTGAAAAATGACCCAACGTATTTGAACTTTGACCCCTTACTCAATTATTACCCCATTTGTCGTAAAGCCTGTTATCGCTACTCCTCCGAACCCGTAAACCGCAGAGTTTCCAGACCTTCACCTATGTCTACGACTTAATTAGTACACTTTAATCCTTCATTGCGAAAGGATTCGTAAACTCCTATGATGAATTATTGCCCCTGAATGATTGCGATGTTTAGGAATATAAAATTTTTTTCTTAAACAATATGTCATAGAGACATTTGGCCAACTGCAAAAGATTCTTTAACCTTTGACCTTAAAATTGAGGTCAAGGTCAAAGGTCAAGGTCATTCAAAATATGAAAAATTAAGCTCTTTTAATACCTCTTTTGTTCTTTACCAAATTTTAAACATCTCTGTATCTTCAATATGTACTCTTAAAACCATTTCAGAGATTTCATTCTTGTCCCCTAAGGTTGACCCCTCTAAAAGTTAGTGCCCCCTTCAGTGTAAACCCTTGTTATCGCTACTCCTCCGAAACCGTTAACCGTAGAAGTACGAAACCTTCAACAATGTCTGCGACTAATTTAGAACACTTCTCATTCCATTAGTGCGAAAGAATTCGTAAACCATTTTTAGTAGTTATTGCCCCTGCCGGTTTATGATGTTTACAAAGAGCTTAAAACTTCTTAACAACAAGTCGTAACATGGGCCCAACTGCATGAGATCTTTTGACCTTTGACCTTGAAGAATAGGTCAAGGTCAAAGGTCAAGGTCATTGAAAAACTAGAGAAATTGTTGATTTAAGCTTAAAATCCAAATGACCTTGACCTTTGACCTTGATATTTGACCTTGACCTTTGACCTTGACCCCTTACTCAAAAAGTTGTAAAGAAATATTCATTACCTTTATCTATAATCAGCTTCAAGTGTTAATCTCAGGTCTATTTCTCTCTTTCCTTTCTTTTTTTGGATGACCTTGACCTTTGACCTTGATAAATGACCTTGACCTTTGACCCCCTATTAGCCCAAAGGTCTCAATCAAGCTTAAGGTCGTCGAGGTATTTTCAACTATTACTTTAACAAATGCTTATACCCCCCCCCCCCCTTCTTAAAAAAAATAAAATCAACAGCAGCATAGAGAAAATGTCTTTAAGTCAAAAGACACGGTATATCGACA